>NW_027195059.1:305000-317500 GCF_038502225.1 Cherax quadricarinatus
CCTCTGTATTCGATTTAAAAAGCCTTAGAATACAGCTCTAGCTCTTGTCCATGCGAACATAAGAATGGAAGAACACTGAAGATGGCCTACTGGCCCATACAAAATAGGTCCTTATTAAAACCACCCATGTATTTGTCAAGCCTTTCCCCAAAGCTACCCAAGAATTTACTCCCGTACCCCAGACACCAATCAAACCCAGTCCCAACCATTCGTACATTTATCCAATATCTTTTTAAAGGTACCCTGGGTCCTAGCCTCGATTACCCTACTAGAAAGATTAATACACATATGCAACATCTGGGTATCTTTATTGTAGACGTTTCGCCATCCAGTGGCTTTATCAATACAGATTCTAGAACATAATTTGAAGACAGTAGAACTATATACAGAAGATGTACAGGTAATCAGTCCCTCAACCTTGGAGTTGGTGTGAACATCGTAGCTGTAGAGATTCTGGAGCACAGGTAAGGCTGGCACTTTTCTAGACATCAGGTAGATGGGGACGGGTAGCAGGCGAGGACATAGTCACTGATAGGCGGGATTCCCCAGTGGAAGTAGGTCATACCCAAAGGGATGGGTTAGTTGTAGTAGTCGTGAAGAAGGATATGTAGATGTCCTCTGAACCAAGATTCCATGATGTTGCAGTGTCTGACAAGTTGTGCTTCCACTGGGGAATCCAGCCTACCAGTGACTATGGCCTCGTCTGCTACCCGTCCCCATCTACCTGACGCCTACATAAGCGCCAGCCTCTTTGCCTGTGCTCCAGAATATCTACAACTACGGTCTTCTTCACACCAACTCCAAGGCTGAGGGACTGATTTGCTCATCTTCTGTATATAGTTCTACTGTCTTCAAGTCATGTTCTAGAATCTGTATTGATAAAGTCACTGGATGGCGAAACGTCTACAATAAAGATACCCAGATGTTGCACATGTCTCTAATATTCATCTTGTCGATAAATCCGGGTCTCTTCATTATCGTAGTATCATCGTAAATAAAACCAATAGCTAAATTACCCCACTTGAGATTAGACAGATATTCCCCAAGTCCATTATAGTCGGCAGAACGAAAATCGGGGACTTACAGTATTTTCCTTATTTTCGCACTCCCAGGTACTATTAAATTTAACAGATTTGTGATCACTTGTACCAAGCTCTTCAGTGATCTCAGATCATTTACGAAGATTTCTTTACCTAACAAGACTAGGTCGAGCAAATTATTACCTCGGGTAAGTACTGTTACACACTGCTTCAGAAAGCAGTTCTGAACTATTTCCAGGAAGTAACTTGACTCCAGGTTACTGGTCAAAGAAGTCTAGTCAGTTTGACTAACGTTAAAATCTCCTGTTACTACGTTAACGCATCTAGAAACACTAACACTACTAGCGGAATGTTAACACTACTAGTGAAATGTTAACACTACTAGTGAAATGTTAACACTACTAGTGGAGTGTTAACACTACTAGTGAAATGTTAATACTACTAGTGGAGTGTTAACACTACTAAAGTGTAAATCTCTATTCAAGTGTCAACATTGAGAGTTACTTGTTACGTGAGTGTTCACACACACACACACACACACACAAACACACAAACACACAGTAGCTGCCAGTGAAGAGGCGGGGACAGGAACTATGAATCGACCCCTGCAACCACAAATAGGTGAGTACAACTAGGTGAGTATACACACACACACACACAGTGGGCACCTGTGACGAGCGGGGTCCCACAGGAGTCGGTCTTAGGACCAGTGCTATTTTTGGTATATGTGAATGACATGATGGAAGGGATAGACTCAGAAGTGTTCCTGTTTGCAGATGATGTGAAGTTAATGAGGAAAATTAAATCAAATGAGGATCAGGCATGACTTCAAAGAGACCTGGACAGGCTGGACACCTGGTCCAGCAACTGGCTTCTCGAATTCAACCCTGCCAAATGCAAAGTCCTGAAGATCGGGGAAGGGTAAAGAAGACAGGCAAACAGAGTATAGGGTAGGTGGCCAACGACTGCAAACCTCGCTCAAGGAGAAAGATCTTGGCGTAAGTATAATACCGAACACTTCTCCGGAACCACATGTCAACCAGATAACTGCTGTAGCATATGGGCGCCTGGCAAACCTGAGATTAGCATTCCGATACCTAGGTAAGGAATCTTTCAAGACACTGTACACCGTGTTCGTCAGGCCCATACTGAAGTATGCAGCACCTGTTTGGAACCCGCACCGGGTCAAGCACGTTAAGAAATTAAAGAAAGTGCAAAGGTTTGCGACAAGGTTAGTTCCAGAGCTAAGGGGAATGTCCTATGAAGAAAGGTTGAGGGAAATCGGCCTGACAACACTGGAGGACAGGAGGATCAGGGGAGACATGATAACGACATACAAAATACTGCGTGGAATAGACAAGGCGGACAGAGACAAGATGTTCCAGAGAGGGGACACAGAAACAAGGGGTCACTCTTGGAAGTTGAAGACTCTGATGAGTCACAGGGATGTTAGGAAGCAGTTCTTTAGTCATAGAGCGGTCAGGAAGTGGAACAGTCTGACGAGTGATGTAGTGGAGGCAGGAACCATACATAGCTTTAAGACGAGGTATGATGAAGCTAATGGAGCAGGGAGAGAGAGGGCCTAGTAGCGTTCAGTGAAGAGGCGGGGCCAGGAGCCGAGTCTCGACCCCTGCAACTACAGTTAGGTCAGTACAATTAGGTGAGTACACACACGCACACACACACACACGCACACACACACACACACACACACACACACACACACGCACACACACACACACACATCGGGGCCAGGAGCTGTGACTCGACCCCTGCAACCACAAATAGGTGAGTACACGCACACACGCGCACACACACACACACACACACACACACACACACACACACACACACACACAGTACCATGGGAAAGAGCATAAAGGAAAGGCATCAAATGCAATGATGGAGCATATTGCTGGAAAATGCCCGGAGGCACAGGAAAAATTCTTACCTAGAAGCAGTAACGACACAGAAAAGGGCAGAACGAGCCCTTGGTTCACGAGAAAGTGCAGGGAAGCAAAGACGAAGTGTGAGAGCATAGAAGTAACATAGGAAGCACAGAGCACCTCAGAAAAGGGAAACAGAAGAGAGACTGATTGGTTGAGGACATTGCATCAAAAGTTAAGGCGGAACCTAAGTCGTTAGGTAAGACACATAGGCAACAGTTAGGTATCATGACTGGCTTACCTAACAACCTGTCGGTATTTTATACCACTTTATTATGAACCGAAGTTGATGTTTAGCCACATCAGAAGAAGACAGCTGTTTATCACCAGGTAATATAGCCGAAGAAGGAAGGAGGGAAGTTCACTAGATATGACCAGGAAGTCTGCAAGGAGATGACCAAAATATTTTGTGAGGTATTCTCAGTGGAATCAGGAACACTTCCATCAAGTTAAAGAGAGTGTTACCAAAGAAAATACTACATAAACTAGGTAATTGGAAGGCAATGGAACTAGAAAACTTTCTCGTGGATTCTGTGAGAGGGAGCACAGGAAGTGTAAACCATTAACAGTAAACCTCAACAGATCAATTGACACAGGGCAACTGCCAAAGGTTTGGAAAACAAGCCAGTGTCACTAACATGCATGGTATGTCAGCTTATGTAAATTATGAGACTAATGGAGCACCAGGAAATTAAAGGATTCTTGAACAAGAACCAGCACGGGTTTCAAGAATGTAAATCCTGTCACAAAATATCTGTTATTCTATGATAGCGTAACGAAGGTTAAGCAGGAGAGGGATAGGTGGATTGCAAGACAGCATTCAATATGGTATCCTTCAAGAAACTGCCACAAGCACTTCAGTGGATCAAGGAATACTTAGCGGAAAGGATGGAACGAGTTACTGTCAGGTGTCGGAATGGGAATGTGTGACGAGGGGGGTTCTGCAAGGATCAGTACTCGGACCAGTAATGTTTCCTGAGTATCTTAAAGCCACGACAGAAGAAATCGACTAAAATGTGCCCTTGTTCGCAGAAGTGGAAAAGAATACGAACAGGCGGCCAGGAAAGCCTACGAATGGATCTGGACAAGTTGCAGAATTGGTCTGGCAATTGACTACTGGAGTTTAACCCCAGAAAATGCAAAGTTATTATAATCGGAGAAAGCAAAGACGCCCGGAAACGGCGTATAAGCTCGGGAAACAAAGGCTGCTAACCTTGCTGAAAGAGAAGAATCTCGGGGTAAGCATAGTTCAGAGCATTTTTCCTAAGACAAACACATCAACCTAATAACCACTCCAGCAAATGCGAGACTGAGGCTGGCAAATTTAAGGGAAGCTTTTAGGAACCTTTAACAAAGAGGCATTCGTGAACTTATACACGGTGTACAATAGGCCCATCTTGGAGTATCTAGCGCCAGTATAGAACCCGCAGCTGTAAAACACGTAAAGAAGCTGGAAAAAGTGCAATGATTTGCAATAAAACTAGTCTTAGAGATCCTCTCAGCGAGGAGAGGCTCAAGGAGCTAAACCCGACGACATTAAAGGACAGAAGGACCAGAGGCGACATAATCACGACGCGAAAAATGCTCAGAGGAATTACCAGGATGGGCAGGGAGAGAAGGTTTGCTTATCGGGTCTCAGGTACACGAAGTCACAGCTGAAAGCTAAAAGCGCAGATTAGTCACAGGAATGTTAAGCAATACTCTTTTAGCTTTAGAGAATTTTGTAAGAACGACGACTTTGACATCGAAGTCGTGGAGACAGAGTTCATATACACTTTAAGAATAGGTAGGATAAGCCTCACACAGCGAGGATTGATAACAACACATGATAACACGATAACAACACATAACACGATAACACATTACACAACACATGATAACACATAACAAAACATAACACATAATAACACATAACACAACACATAACACATGATAACACAACACATAATGGGAGGAATTAACAAGTAGGATTGTGCTAAAATGTTTCAGAGATGGGACACAGCAACAAGGGGTCACAATTGTGACTCGGATGAGTTAGAGGGATGTTAGGAAGTATTTCTTCAGTCACAGAGTTGCCAGGAAGTGGAACAATCTGGAGAGTGATGCTTTATACGTTAAAGCTCGTGGAGCAGGGGGAGAGTGGACCTAGTAACGACCAGCGACGAGGCGGGCCAGTATCTACGACTCGACCCTTGCAACCACAAACAGGTTAGTACCCAAGATACTCGACCCTTGCAACCACAAACAGGTTAGTACCCAAGATACTCGACCCTTGCAACCACAAACAGGTTAGTACCCAAGATACTCGACCCTTGCAACCACAAACAGGTTAGTACCCAAGATACTCGACCCTTTCAACCACAAACAGGTTAGTACCCAAGATACTCGACCCTTTCAACCACAAACAGGTTAGTACCCAAGATACTCGACCTATGCAACCACAAACAGGTTAGTACCCAAGATACTCGACCCTTGCAACCACAAACAGGTTAGTACCCAAGATACTCGACCCTTGCAACCACAAACAGGTTAGTACCCATACACATCTGAGAGCCTGTGTCTGTACGCCTCTCACTCCCTCCCTCCCTCTCCCTTTCTCTCTCTCTCTCTCTCTCTCTCTCTCTCTCTCTCTCTCCCCCTCCCTCCCTCTCAAGACTAGAGACACACAAGCTCGGCAGAGTCTAGTTCCCAGACGCCGATGTGGGTCATAAAAATGACATGAAACAATACAGAGCGCGACTTTATGTCGCTCCCTACATGCCTGGGTCACCGTTTTATTGTCTCACTCGGCTCGTAATACAGACTTGCCCAGACATAATGATTTTGTCGAATGTTTCAAATTTAACGTTGCATCTGATAGACAAAGGAAGATGTCAACTTGAATTTAAAATCACATATGTATTAAACTTTTTGCTTAGTTAGAAATAAGAAACTTGCGACCAATTCAAGGTAACTTTTATAGTGGAAATTACATTTCGAAACAAGTTCTGTAATTTGCATTCCTGTACTGGCAACTTGAGCGTTGCTTCACGTTTACTAGATATTATATATATATATATACATATATATATATATATATATATATATATATATATATATATATATATATATATATATATATATATATATATATATACGCACACACAAGGACAAGATATTGCGGAAAACTATTGCAACTAACTGTTAAGATACTCATATTGCATACATGAATATTTAATTGGCAAGTTTATTATATTTACCTGGCAACTGAGGGAAGGTAAGGGAATGGTAGCAGGAGAGAGGGAATGGTAGCAGGAGAGATGGAATGATAGCAGGAGAGATGGAATGGTAGCAGGAGAGAGGGAATGGTAGCAGGAGAGATGGAATGATAGCAGGAGAGATGAAATGATAGCAGGAGAGAGGGAATGGTAGCAGGAGAGAGGGAATGGTAGCAGGAGAGAGGGAATGATAGCAGGAGAGAGGAAATGGTAGCAGGAGAGAGGAAATAGTAGCAGGAGAGATGGAATGATAGCAGGAGACATGGAATGATAGCAGGAGAGAGGGAATGGTAGCAGGAGAGAGGGAATGGTAGCAGGAGAGAGGGAATGATAGCAGGAGAGAGGGAATGGTAGCAGGAGAGAGGGAATGGTAGCAGGAGAGAGGGAATGGTAGCAGGAGAGAGGGAATGGTAGCAGGAGAGAGGGAATGGTAGCAGGAGAGAGGGAATGGTAGCAGGAGAGATGGAATGATAGCAGGAGAGATGGAATGGAAGCAGGAGAGAGGGAATGATAGCAGGAGAGAGGGAATGGTAGCAGGAGAGAGGGAATGGTAGCAGGAGAGAGGGAATGGTAGCAGGAGAGAGGGAATGGTAGCAGGAGAGAGGGAATGGTAGCAGGAGAGAGGGAATGGTAGCAGGAGAGATGGAATGATAGCAGGAGAGAGGGAATGGTAGCAGGAGAGATGGAATGGTAGCAGGAGAGAGGGAATGGTAGCAGGAGAGAGGAAATGGTAGCAGGAGAGAGGAAATGGTAGCAGGAGAGATGGAATGATAGCAGGAGAGATGGAATGATAGCAGGAGAGAGGGAATGGTAGCAGGAGAGAGGGAATGGTAGCAGGAGAGAGGGAATGATAGCAGGAGAGAGGAAATGGTAGCAGGAGAGAGGAAATGGTAGCAGGAGAGATGGAATGATAGCAGGAGAGATGGAATGATAGCAGGAGAGAGGGAATGGTAGCAGGAGAGAGGGAATGGTAGCAGGAGAGAGGGAATGATAGCAGGAGAGAGGGAATGGTAGCAGGAGAGAGGGAATGGTAGCAGGAGAGAGGGAATGGTAGCAGGAGAGAGGGAATGGTAGCAGGAGAGAGGGAATGGTAGCAGGAGAGATGGAATGGTAGCAGGAGAGATGGAATGGTAGCAGGAGAGATGGAATGGTAGCAGGAGAGAGGGAATGGTAGCAGGAGAGAGGGAATGATAGCAGGAGAGAGGGAATGGTAGCAGGAGAGAGGGAATGGTAGCAGGAGAGAGGGAATGGTAGCAGGAGAGAGGCAATTGTAGCAGGAGAGAGGGAATGGTAGCAGGAGAGAGGGAATGGTAGCAGGAGAGATGGAATGATAGCAGGAGAGATGGAATGGTAGCAGGAGAGAGGGAATGGTAGCAGGAGAGAGGGAATGGTAGCAGGAGAGATGGAATGATAGCAGGAGAGATGGAATGATAGCAGGAGAGAGGGAATGGTAGCAGGAGAGATGGAATGGTAGCAGGAGAGAGGGAATGGTAGCAGGAGAGAGGAAATGGTAGCAGGAGAGAGGAAATCGTAGCAGGAGAGATGGAATGATAGCAGGAGAGATGGAATGATAGCAGGAGAGAGGGAATGGTAGCAGGAGAGAGGGAATGATAGCAGGAGAGAGGAAATGGTAGCAGGAGAGAGGAAATGGTAGCAGGAGAGATGGAATGATAGCAGGAGAGATGGAATGATAGTAGGAGAGAGGGAATGGTAGCAGGAGAGAGGGAATGGTAGCAGGAGAGAGGGAATGATAGCAGGAGAGAGGGAATGGTAGCAGGAGAGAGGAAATGGTAGCAGGAGAGAGGGAATGATAGCAGGAGAGATGGAATGATAGCAGGAGAGAGGGAATGGTAGCAGGAGAGAGGGAATGGTAGCAGGAGAGAGGGAATGGTAGCAGGAGAGATGGAATGATAGCAGGAGAGATGGAATGATAGCAGGAGAGAGGGAATGGTAGCAGGAGAGAGGGAATGGTAGCAGGAGAGAGGGAATGATAGCAGGAGAGAGGGAATGGTAGCAGGAGAGAGGGAATGGTAGCAGGAGAGAGGGAATGATAGCAGGAGAGAGGGAATGGTAGCAGGAGAGAGGAAATGGTAGCAGGAGAGAGGGAATGGTAGCAGGAGAGATGGAATGATAACAGGAGAGAGGAATGGTAGCAGGAGAGAGGGAATGGTAGCAGGAGAGAGGGAATGGTAGCAGGAGAGATGGAATGATAGCAGGAGAGATGGAATGATAGCAGGAGAGAGGGAATGGTAGCAGGAGAGATGGAATGATAGCAGGAGAGATGGAATGATAGCAGGAGAGAGGGAATGGTAGCAGGAGAGAGGGAATGGTAGCAGGAGAGAGGGAATGGTAGCAGGAGAGGGGGAATGGTAGCAGGAGAGAGGGAATGGTAGCAGGAGAGAGGGAATGGTAGCAGGAGAGAGGAAATCGTAGCAGGAGAGAGAGAATGGTAGCAGGAGAGAAGGAATGGTAGCAGGAGAGAGGGAATGGTAGCAGGAGGGAGGGAATGGTAGCAGGAGAGAGAGAATGGTAGCAGGAGAGATGGAATGATAGCAGGAGAGAGGAATGGTAGCAGGAGAGAGGGAATGGTAGCAGGAGAGAGGGAATGATAGCAGGAGAGATGGAATGATAGCAGGAGAGATGGAATGGTAGCAGGAGAGAGGGAATGGTAGCAGGAGAGAGGGAATGATAGCAGGAGAGATGGAATGGTAGCAGGAGAGAGGGAATGGTAGCAGGAGAGAGGGAATGGTAGCAGGAGAGAGGGAATGGTAGCAGGAGAGAGGGAATGGTAGCAGGAGAGAGGAAATGGTAGCAGGAGAGAGGGAATGGTAGCAGGAGAGAGGGAATGGTAGCAGGAGAGAGGGAATGGTAGCAGGAGAGAGGGAATGGTAGCAGGAGAGAGGGAATGGTAGCAGGAGAGAGGGAATGGTAGCAGGAGAGAGGGAATGGTAGCAGGAGAGATGGAATGATAGCAGGAGAGAGGGAATGGTAGCAGGAGAGATGGTAGCAGGAGAGATGGAATGATAGCAGGTGAGAGGGAATGGTAGCAGGAGAGAGGGAATGGTAGCAGTAGCAGAGAGGGAATGGTAGCAGGAGAGAGGGAATGGTAGCAGGAGAGAGGGAATGGTAGCAGGAGAGAGGGAATGGTAGCAGGAGAGAGGGAATGGTAGCAGGAGAGAGGGAATGGTAGCAGGAGAGAGGGAATGGTAGCAGGAGAGAGGGAATGGTAGCAGGAGAGAGGGAAGTAGAGAGAGGGAATGGTAGCAGGAGAGAGGGAAGTAGAGAGAGGGAATGGTAGCAGGCAGAGAGGGAATGGTAGCAGGAGAGAGGGAATGGTAGCAGGAGAGAGGGAATGGTAGCAGGAGAGAGGGAATGGTAGCAGGAGAGAGGGAATGGTAGCAGGAGAGAGGGAATGGTAGCAGGAGAGAGGGAATGGTAGCAGGAGAGAGGGAATGGTAGCAGGAGAGAGGGAATGGTAGCAGGAGAGAGGGAATGGTAGCAGGAGAGAGGGAATGGTAGCAGGAGAGAGGGAATGGTAGCAGGAGAGAGGGAATGGTAGCAGGAGAGAGGGAATGGTAGCAGGAGAGAGGGAATGGTAGCAGCAGGAGAGAGGGAATGGTAGCAGGAGAGGGAATGGTAGCAGGAGAGAGGGAATGGTAGCAGGAGAGAGGGAATGGTAGCAGGAGAGAGGGAATGGTAGCAGGAGAGAGGGAATGGTAGCAGGAGAGAGGGAATGGTAGCAGGAGAGATGGAATGGTAGCAGGAGAGAGGGAATGGTAGCAGGAGAGAGGGAATGGTAGCAGGAGAGAGGGAATGGTAGCAGGAGAGAGGGAATGGTAGCAGGAGAGAGGGAATGATAGCAGGAGAGAGGGAATGGTAGCAGGAGAGAGGGAATGGTAGCAGGAGAGAGGGAAGTAGAGAGAGGGAATGTTAGCAGGAGAGAGGGAATGGTAGCAGGAGAGAGGGAATGGTAGCAGGAGAGAGGGAATGGTAGCAGGAGAGAGGGAATGGTAGAGAGAGGGAATGGTAGCAGGAGAGAGGGAATGGTAGCAGGAGAGATGGAATGGTAGCAGGAGAGAGGGAATGGTAGCAGGAGAGAGGGAATGGTAGCAGGAGAGAGGGAATGGTAGCAGGAGAGATGGAATGATAGCAGGAGAGATGGAATGGTAGCAGGAGAGAGGGAATAGTAGCAGGAGAGATGGAATGATAGCAGGAGAGATGGAATGGTAGCAGGAGAGAGGGAATGGTAGCAGGAGAGAGGGAATAGCAGGAGAGAGGGAATAGCAGGAGAGAGGTAGCAGGAGAGAGGGAATGGTAGCAGGAGAGAGGGAATGGTAGCAGGAGAGAGGGAATGGTAGCAGGAGAGAGGGAATGGTAGCAGGAGAGAGGGAATGGTAGCAGGAGAGAGGGAATGGTAGCAGGAGAGAGGGAATGGTAGCAGGAGAGAGGGAATGGTAGCAGGAGAGAGGGAATGGTAGCAGGAGAGAGGGAATGGTAGCAGGAGAGAGGGAATGGTAGCAGGAGAGAGGGAATGGTAGCAGGAGAGAGGGAATGGTAGCAGGAGAGAGGGAATGGTAGCAGGAGAGAGGGAATGATAGCAGGTGAGAGGGAATGGTAGCAGGAGAGACGGAATGGTAGCAGGAGAGAGGGAATGGTAGCAGGAGAGATGGAATGATAGCAGGAGAGAGGGAATGGTAGCAGGAGAGAGAGAATGGTAGCAGGAGAGAGGGAATGGTAGCAGGAGAGAGGGAATGGTAGTAGGAGAGAGGGAATGGTAGCAGGAGAGAGGGAATGGTAGCAGGAGAGATGGAATGGTAGCAGGAGAGAGGGAATGGTAGCAGAGAGAGATGGTAGCAGGAGAGGGAATGATAGCAGGAGAGAGGGAATGGTAGCAGGAGAGAGGGAATGGTAGCAGGAGAGAGGGAATGGTAGCAGGAGAGAGGGAATGGTAGCAGGAGAGAGGGAATGGTAGCAGGAGAGAGGGAATGGTAGCAGGAGAGAGGGAATGATAGCAGGAGAGAGGGAATGGTAGCAGGAGAGAGGGAATGATAGCAGGAGAGAGGGAATGGTAGCAGGAGAGAGGGAATGGTAGCAGGAGAGAGGGGATGGTAGCAGGAGAGAGGGAATGGTAGCAGGAGAGAGGGGATGGTAGCAGGAGAGAGGGAATGGTAGCAGGAGAGAGGGAATGGTAGCAGGAGAGAGGGGATGGGTACAAAGGTTACAAAGTCGTAAATTAAATATTTCGAAAAAATTCTATCTGATAAATAAACGAAATTTTCTGGAAACTGACTTCTCCCAAACTGCGTTTAGTGCAGGTGTTGCATGTGTTTAGTGCAGGTGTTGCATGTGTTTAGTGCAGGTGTTGGGTGTGTTTAGTGCAGGTGTTGCATGTGTTTAGTGCAGGTGTTGGGTGTGTTTAGTGCAGGTGTTGCATGTGTTTAGTGCAGGTGTTGGGTGTGTTTAGTGCAGGTGTTGCATGTGTTTAGTGCAGGTGTTGGGTGTGTTTAGTGCAGGTGTTGGGTGTGTTTAGTGCAGGTGTTGCATGTGTTTAGTGCAGGTGTTGGGTGTGTTTAGTGCAGGTGTTGGGTGTGTTTAGTGCAGGTGTTGCATGTGTTTAGTGCAGGTGTTGGGTGTGTTTAGTGCAGGTGTTGGGTGTGTTTAGTGCAGGTGTTGCATGTGTTTAGTGCAGGTGTTGGGTGTGTTTAGTGCAGGTGTTGGGTGTGTTTAGTGCAGGTGTTGCATGTGTTTAGTGCAGGTGTTGGGTGTGTTTAGTGCAGGTGTTGGGTGTGTTTAGTGCAGGTGTTGCATGTGTTTAGTGCATTTATTGGAAGTGTTTAGTGCAGGTGTTGGAAGTGTTTAGTACAACTGTGTCAAATGTTCAGTGCAGGTATTATAAATTTGTAGATGGATGGTTCAGAGAACCGACATGTTGATAAATTAGACACATGTGCAACTCTTGGGTATCTTTATTGAGGAAACGTTTCGCCACACAGTGGCTTCATCAGTCCATACAAAGGAGAATCTTGAAGAACAGGAGGAGAATGAGGTAATCAGTCCCTCAGCCTTGAGTCGATGTGTTCAGTCCATCAATCTTGAATAGAATACGGCATATGAGCGGAGAAGCAGCTTATAAACCGTATGGCAGGAGAGGTGCAGCAGTCATAGGTCGTGTCACATTTGTTCAATGTGGAAGTAGGTCGTGTCCAAGAATTAGGCAAGTGAAGAATTCCTAAGTATTAAGATCCCAAGAAGTTGCA